>NC_053392.1:442348836-442396336 GCF_905171765.1 Bufo bufo | reverse complement strand
CTATATCTATCTATCAATCTATCTTATCTACCTACCTACCTACCTACAAATTGCACAAGAGCACTGGTGGCTCAGGCAGCAGACTGAAAAAGAGCTGTGGCCTGCAATGGAATTGGCATAGGCACTTACATTTTTTCTATCCTTGGCCATTTGGGGAGCATGCTACTGGAGGCACTATAGGGGAAATTCGGGCAGCATGCTGAAAGTAGGGTTGGCTTGGTGCTGTTGTCCGCATCTCACCGCCTAAGCACCATCTTAATTAGAGACAAATAGAGAAGGACAGAACGTGGCAGCTATCGATCTATCTATTTATCTATCACAGCACTCCACTGAAGTCCAATCCAAGTATTTATTCACCCATGTGCAGCCTGCTTGAGAATGGTGCTGTGACAGGACCTCAGTGGACCCTTAGTGACTGCCAATACGGTGGTCACTAAGGGGCGTTCGGCTAAGCCGTTTGTCTTTTTATTGTGGTCTCCTCTAAGCTCTGCACAGGTCTCCCGTGCAGCACGAAGCAGGAGCTTGGCTCTCATATGACTCCTGCTCTAACGGGCTATATCATCAGAAGCACAAATCCTGACTATTTAACTCCTTGAATGCCACATCCATAGCAGCATTGAATAGCGACCACAGCATCTAAGTGGTTCAAAGGGAGGAAGCTCCCTCTGTCAAGCATCAGCACCCCGAATGGTATGAAGTGGTGCTGGTGTCTGACAACATAAAAATTCAGTGGCGGTATTGATGTTTTTTTCCACCCCCCCCCTCCCCAAGAAAGAGTAAATAAAAGTTAATTACTGAGTTATATGTACTGCAAATGGTGCCATTAAAAACTACAACTTGTGCCTGCAAAAAAACAAGCCCTCATATGGCTACATTGACACAAAAATAAAAAAGTTATAGCTTTTGGAATGGGACAATAAAAAAATATTGCTTGGTCATTAAGACTAGTGTTGAGCACTTCATGGTAACAAATCAATTTTCCCTAAAATGGCGATAAAAGAAAAACCAAACATACTCACCTCATCAATTTGATTTCAGAGATGCTGTCGCAGCCATCTTGATTGAAGAGAACATGCCAATTCTCGCACACGCTGACCTGCGAGATATCCCCAAATCATCAAGCTGGGCAGGCGCGTTGACATCATCAGTGACGTCTTTAATCAAGATGGCTGTGACGGCCTCTCCGCAATCATATGGATGAAGTGACTGTATAGATTTTTTAGTTTTAGACCCTGATTAACACCCTGATAGGCTAAATGTGACTCTCAGATGCTGCGATCAAATTACCGGAAAAGGGGGGGGGGGGGGGGGGGTGTCAGCGCTCCATCATTGCATCTGCTCCATATAATGGAATGCAATTCGTTACAAAGTAATTCTGAATGAATCAAATTTCTTGTCGAAGTAGCCGAATCAAATTTTTCAACACTTTGATCATCTCTAATTAAGGCCCAGACTGGTCACTAAGGTGCTGAGCTATCACTACTGCATACAGATATACTGTTAGGTGCACAATAAGCACCAGCGCCAAAGTGCAAACAATTCTTATTATATTACACCAAATGCATGGAATGCACAGTCAGGATGCAAGGGGCTTGCAGCATACCCTGCCCAAAGTGTATATCTTTGGCCACTGGTCTTACACTCCTTTCTGATAGGAGCGTGCTCCTTTTAAACTTCAGTGGAATACTGCAACTTTTTTCCTTTTGTATTTCCTTGGTTTTGGTTGCTGGCCTCTTATTCCTTTACTGTTGATATATGTACTACATTCCTTCAATATATATCTATCTTCCTAGCCATCCATACTCCAGAATTATACATAAAATATGCTTACAACGTTTAGAACTGAATCTTCCATTTCAGCAACTGTGGATTCCTGCAAGGACAAGAAAAAAAAAAACATTAGAATTATAAGAGCGGTTGATATTTATGAACGTGGAATCATTTACTGAATTCGGTTTGTGATATAATTTGTAGGATTTTGAAGTATGTTATAAAGCCTGCTCAGGAGTACTGAGTTTACACTCTTTCACTACATCAGGTAAAGAACTGTGACGTTCAGGAATAATAGTAAAGGGCATTTGACACCACAGTTCTTTTATTTTATGTCATGTGCTAGCTCTTTCTGGACACAAACTGTTTTATTTTTGAATATTTTTGAAAATATCCACTCACATGCTCTCTCATGCCTTAATCTGCCATGAAACTCTGCACTCTAGAAACACTGCTGTTTCCCCTTTAAGGTAGGGCTACAAAGTCAATAATGTCTTTGTTTTAAAGATAATCTTTCTCCGCTTCTGACATGTCTGTTTTAATAACTACTTGCATTGCCCATGTAATAATGATTCTGGAACATCAATTCTTATGTCTGTTTGTTGTGCCATTCCTTTATTATTTCTACTAAAAGTTATGAATGAATTGCTAGCAGTCTGCAGTAAGGGTACAGAGGGGTGGTAACAAGTTGGGGGTGTACCTGCACAATGTTAAAATGGCAGCACTGATTGAATAGAGTGAGTCTGTGCAGGTACACCCACAACTTGTTACCTCCCCTCTGTACCCTTACTGCAGACTGCTACCAATTCATTCAGAACTTTTAGTAGAAATAATAAAGGAATGGCATAACATAGAGCCATAAGAAAAGATGTTCCAGAACTGTTATCACAGGGAGAATGCATGAAGCTATTAAAAACAGGCATGTCAGGAGAGGTGACAGGTCCTCTTTAAGTTGCTTGCATTCAAAAGCTGGATGAAAATGCAACTTGCTTTTCCACCAATGATTGAGCTCACATCTTAGGTTTGTAGCCTACCTATAATAACAAGTAAAGCTGCATTTACACAAGCCAATAATTGTCCAGACAATCCCAACAATCTGGCCATGTAAATGTGCCACCGATCACCCGATGAACGCTGGTTCATCGGGTGATCCTATTGTTCATTCAGGCACCACCGATCATAGTTTTTGGGCAGCAGATCGTGTGGTTTAAACAGCGATTTGCTGCTCAGACACAATGATTATGAGGACGAGGGATCACAATAGCGATCCTCATCTTCATACACTGAAGGAGATTGGGTCTACTTCACTAAACGAGCAGCCGACTGTTGGGAAGGAACGCTTCCCTCCCCACAATCGGCTGAAGAATTGTGCCGTCTAAAGCCACCTTTAGGGTCTTTTTAGTCAGTCCCATGAAGGGGCCAATGACAAGCACTGATTGCTGACAAACAAGTTGATCAGTGGTTGTTTAACCACCTAACTGTTTTCTCTGAGTACAGCTCGGGCAGTGGGAAAGGTAGCTAACTGTTCTGCCCGAGCTGCGGGAGGGCTGCTTTAGATGCTGATCACCTGAATGGTAGCAGCTACAAACATGCAACTGGTCTTGTTTGAAAGCTGACATTCCAGCTAAAGTCCAAGCAACAGAGGAGAAATCACTCTTAGAAATTAAGTCGGGAATAATCGCGGGTAAAACCTGCTTGCTTTTACTTTCACTTTCAACTGTATTCACAGCATCTCACTTTCTATCAGTGATATCTTCCCCTGTACTGAACATATTGCTATCATTCAATATCTCTAGTTGGTACGAAATCAGAAATATGAGCAGCTTAAGCCGCCCCCTCCCTGTCAGTCTGGAGGAGAATGAGGGAGCAGCGTAGAGCTGAGAGGAGGAGAGAAAAAAAACTGTAAAAATAGATAAAAATGTGACATTATGATCATTGTAGTGACCTAGATAATAAAATGATGTTATTTTTACCACACAGTGAATGCTGTAAAAAAATCCACAAAATAATGTAAAAATTGCAGTTCCCCTAAAAATAAAATAATAAAAGTTATTTAATACACTATACAGTACAGACCAAAAGTTTGGACACACCTTCTCATTCAAAGAGTTTTCTTTATTTTCATGACTATGAAAATTGTAGATTCACACTGAAGGCATCAAAACTATGCATTAACACATGTGGAATTATATACATAACAAACAAGTGTGAAACAACTGAAAATATGTCATATTCTAGATCCTTCAAAGTAGCCACCTTTTGCTTTGATTACTGCTTTGCACACTCTTGGCATTCTCTTGATGAGCTTCAAGAGGTAGTCCCCTGAAATGGTTTTCACTTCACAGGTGTGCCCTGTCAGGTTTAATAAGTGGGATTTCTTGCCTTATAAATGGGGTTGGGACCATCAGTTGCGTTGAGGAGAAGTCAGATGGATACACAGCTGATAGTCCTACTGAATAGACTGTTAGAATTTGTATTATGGCAAGAAAAAAGCAGCTAAGTAAAGAAAAACGAGTGGCCATCATTACTTTAAGAAATGAAGGTCAGTCAGTCAGCTGAAAAATTGGGAAAACTTTGAAAGTAAGGGCTATTTGACCATGAAGGAGAGTGATGGGGTGCTGCGCCAGATGACCTGGCCTCCACAGTCACCGGACCTGAACCCAATCGAGATGGTTTGGGGTGAGCTGGACCGCAGAGTTAAGGCAAAAGGGCCAACAAGTGCTAAGCATCTCTGGGAACTCCTTCAAGACTGTTGGAAGACCATTTCAGGTGACTACCTCTTGAAGCTCATCAAGAGAATGCCAAGAGTGTGCAAAGCAGTAATCAAAGCAAAAGGTGGCTACTTTGAAGAACCTAGAATATGACATATTTTCAGTTGTTTCACACTTGTTTGTTATGTATATAATTCCACATGTGTTAATTCATAGTTTTGATGCCTTCATAGTCATGAAAATAAAGAAAACTCTTTGAATGAGAAGGTGTGTCCAAACTTTTGGTCTGTACTGTATATACCCCAAAATGGTTCCTAAAAAACCTACAACTAATCCCGCAAAACAAAAACAAAAAAAATTAGAAGGAAAAATTTCTGCTAGAACACAAAGGGGAAAACTCTTATTGGTTCCTAAGGCTAAAATTAATGATGGCACTAAGGGGTTAAAAATGCAATTGTGTCCCCCGAGTTGTGCGCCAAGAAGATTTACTGCAGACACACATTAAAAATCTACAATAAAAAAAGCATTTTTGGAAGGGTTTTTCCAATTTTAATGTGACTGTTAGGAGGTTAAAGGGCCTTTCACATGGCAAGATGCAAGTAAAAGGGGGCAAACAACGATCACTCATCTCCCATTCACTTTGCATATTGTTGGCAGCACATACTCCGTTTACTCAGGGTGACGTGCTTCCAACAATGACGATTCTAGGTGCTCCCATGAAAGATGATCAGCCAACAAATGAATGTTTTGTGCATATGTTGGGTGATCACCGGCACCTTTACACAGGTCCGTTATCAGGAACTAATGTTCTTATATGGTGATGAGCTAACCGATTCATATGAATCGATTTGTTCATCATAATGAGTTCTTCATCTGCTAGGGCAGTGAAGGCTAACCTTTTACAGACTGAGTGCCCAAACTGTGACCCAAAACACACATATATCGCAAAGTGCCAACACAGAAATTTAACCTGAATACTACAGTCCAATAGACTATATCTTCCATTTACTTTATAATTTAGATATAATAGCCTGCCCTCATTCAATCCACTGCCTGTGCCATTTATAGTGTGTCCTGGTCTGATGGCAGGAAAAGTCTAAGGCATATTGGTATACCTTAGACTTTTTCCAGGGTGTGGCTTCCCACAGAGAGGGCTCTGAGTGCCACCTCTGGCACCAGTGCCATAGGTTCGTCACCACTGTGCCAGAGGCTGTTCCTGCTGCTGCCAAAGCTCCACTGACAGTGGCCAGACATCTTTGTCTGTCCATGATAATCTTGCGCCAGCAGTACAAGCGCAGAGGCTCTAATTCCGCTACTGGAGCAGTAACCATGCATGCACCGCTACACTTCCGGGTAGCTGCACATAAACAGACACTGCTCCGGAAGTGGAAGCAAAGGCTCTGCACTTGCGTCGCAGTTTGGAGCAGTGGCTGAGGCGCACAATTGTCAGCACCAAGATGTCCAGAGGTAAAGAACTCATTATGAAGAAGAATCGATTCGCTCATTTCTATCTGCATGAATTGACCCAATCCTTGGCCAGTATAAAATAGCCCTTAGGCTCCATTCACACGTCCGTAACGTGTTTTGCGGATCCACGGATCCGCAAAACACGGACAGGGGCAATGTGAGTTCTGGAAGTGCGGGTCCGCATTTCTGGAGCCGGGCCATACATCGTGCGGCCCCATAGAAATGAATGGGTCGGAACGAAATTGTGGACGTGTGAATGGACCCTTAGCATGCTAAGGTGCCTATATACAATACACAAATGTTTTGGATGCACTGGGCAACCATCTAATTTTCTGGGTGTCCCTAATGGCAGACCTATGGGATGAAAAGTCTTCAGCACATTAAAATGCAAAATGCCCAATCATTTGGTTCTCAGAGGAGATTAGGTGCCTGGAAGCGACTTACACCTCATCTCTGAGAACACATGCACTTCTCACCTAAGTCGAATATGCATAAGTGGGGGAGGGATAGCAGTCAGGCAAACAAGTATTCTGATGACAGATATTTAAAGAGAACCTGTCATCACAAAATGCAGCATGTGATAGAACAGGAGATGCTGAGCAGATTGATACAGTATATAGTTTAATTGGAAAATGTTCAGTAAAACCTGTAATTTTAGCATTTTTATCTTTGCTCTTTCTAACAACTATCGGTACAGGAGGGAGGGGTTATCAGAGATTGATAACGTTTATCATTTTCTACGTCTGTTTAAAGGTGCTCAGAAGCTGTCTTTCATTTAGAACTGGTGGCGAAATCGCCAAAGTTATGGAGAGGCCTGCGCCAGCTTAGGGGGTTATTAGGACTGGTGTCTAAAACACCGGTCTTAATAAATGTGCCCCATAATTATTTTTTTTTACCAAATCTTTTCCCACAAAACAATGATTTAATCCGCTCAGCTTCTCTTGCTCTATAACTTGGTGCTTTTATATTGCACTGCATTTTGTGGTGACAGGTCCTCTTTAACCCTTTCAAGACCAAGCCATTTTTCTGACATGTGTCACTTTCCGTGCTATTCACTTTGGAGCGCTTTTATTTATCCAAGCCATTCTGTGTTTTCTCGTGACACATTGTACTTCATGATAGTCATAAATTTAAGTCAATATATTTCACCTTTATGTGTAAAAAAAATCCCAAATTTACCAAAAATTTAGAAAAATTCGCAATTTTCTAAATTTCTATTTCTCTGCTTTTAAAACAGAAAGTGATACCTCATAATATATTTAGTACTTAACATTCCCCATATGTCTACTTTATGTTGGCCTCATTTTGTAAATGTCATTTTAATTTTTTAGGACGTTAGAAGGCTTAGAAGTTTAGAAGCAATTCTCAAAATTTTTAAGAAAATTTCCAAAACCCACTTTTTAAGGACCAGTTCAGGTCTGAAGTCACTTTGTGAGGCTTACATAGTGGATGACCATTGCAGAAACTACACCCCACAAGTTACTCAAAACTAATTTTACAAACTTTGTTAACCCTTTAGGTGTTCCACAAGAATTAAAGGAAAATGGAGATAAAATTTCTAAGTCTAATTTCACACTCGTGTTTTGGTTTTCCGTTTGTGAGATCAGTTCAGGGCTCTCACAAGCGGTCGAAAACTGATCAGTTTGCATTCTAATGCATTCTGAATGGAAAAGGATCCGCTCAGAATTCATCAGTTCAGTCTCCATTCCGCTGTAAGTCAATGGGGACGGATCCGTTTTCTATTGTGCCAAATTGTGTCAGTCAAAACGTATCCGTCCCCATTGACTTTCAATCGTGTTCAAGACAGATCCGCCTTGGCTATATTAAAGATAATACAAACGGATCAGTTCCGAACGGATGCAGACGGTTGTATTATCTGAACGGATCGGTCCATGACGGATCCGCACAAAACGCGAGTGTGAACGTAACATAAATTTCATTTTTTTGGCAGATTTTCCATTTCAATCCATTTTATTCTTTAACACATCGAGGGTTAACAGCCAAACAAAACTCAATATTTATTGATTCTGCGGTTTACAGAAACACCCCACATGTGGTCGTAAACTGATGTAAGGGCGCAGAAGAAAAGGAACGCCATATGGTTTTTGGAAGGCAGATTTTACTGGACTGGTTTTTAGATGCCATGTCCCATTTCAAGCCCCCCTGATGCACCCTTACAGTAGAAACTCCCAAAAAGTGACTCCATTTTGGAAACTAAGGGATAAAGTGTCAGTTTTATTGGTACTATTTTGGGGTGCATATGATTTTTAATTGCTCTATATTAGTTTTTTTGTGAGGCAAGGTAACCAAAAAATTGCACTGTTTTTATTTTTTACAAGATTCATCTGACAGGGTAGATCATGTGCTATTTTTATAGAGCAGGTTGTTACGAACGCAATGCTATCAAATAAGTCTACTTTGTTTGTTTCAGTTTTACATAATAAAGCATTATATATATTTTTTTTTTTTATTATGTTTTTGTGTCTCTATTTTCTGAACGCCTTATTTTTTTTATCTTTCTGCCGATCGTCTTGTGCAGGGTCTAGTTTTTTTGCAGGAAGAGTTGACGTTTTTATTGGTACCATTTTTGGGTACATATGATTTTTTGATCATTCATTATTACACTTTATGGGGCAAGATGACCAAAAAATTGGTTGTTTTGAATCAGTTTTTATTTATTTTATTTTTACAGCGTTCACCTGAGGGGTTAGGTCATGTGACCTTTTTATAGCGCAGATCGTTACAAATGTGGCAATACCTGATATGTATACTTTTTCTTATTTATTAACGTTTTGCACAATAATAGCATTTTTTAAACCCCAAAAAAATGATGTTTTAGTGTCTCCATAGTCAGAGCAATAGCTTTTTTATTTTTTGACTGATTGTCTTAGGTAGGGTGCCGGAATAAAATAGCCGACACCCGACCTCTATGACAGGGAGCTGCGACCAGCGGCAGTTAACCCTTCAGGGGCGGTACCTGAAGGGTTAACTGCTGCTGATCGCAGCTTCCTGTCATAGAGGTCGGGTGCCGGCTATTTGTTTCCGGCACCCGCCTCCTGTATTTGTATTAACAGGTCAGTTATCTTCATTGGTAGCGCAGTGCATCCCCCCCCCCCCCCCCCCAGTATAGTAAACATTGGTGGCGCAGTGGGAAGTGCCAATGAGGGTTAAAAAAAATATAAAAAATTATCTCACCTTCTCCAATTGATCGCGTAGCTGCCGGTCTCCTGTTCTTTCTTCAGGACCTGTGGTGACGTCACTGAGCTAATCACATGGTCCATTACCATGGTGATGGATCATGTGATGTACCATGTGATAAGCACAGTGATGTCACCACAGGTCCTTTGACAGGTCCTAAAGAAAGAACAGGAGACCAGTTGCTACGCGATCAATTGGAGGAGGTGAGTTAATTTAATTTTTATTTTTTAACCCTCATTGGCACTGCCAACTGCGCCACCAATGTTTATTATACTGGGGGGGGGGGCGCGCACTGCGCTACCAATGTTTATTGTACTGGGGGGGGCGCACTGCGCCACCAATGTTTATTATACTGGGGTGTATATAATGTTTATTATATTGACCTTCTACTAAGCATTCTGTATTAAAGAATACTACTATTATTTTCCCTTATAACCATGTTATAAGGGAAAATAACATAGTGAATAGACTTTCATCCTAGCAACCATGCGTGAAAATCGCACCGCATCCGCACTTGCTTGCGGATGCTTGCGATTTTCACGCAGCCCCATTAACTTCTACGGGGCCTGCGTTTCATGAAAACACACAACATAGAGCATGCTGCGATTTTCGCGCAACACACAAGTGATGCGTGAAAATCACCGCTCATGTGCACAGCCCCATAGAAGTGAATGGGTCAGGATTCAGTGCGGGTGCAATGCGTTCACCTCACGCATTGCACCCGCTCAGAAATCTCACCCATGTGAAAGGGGCCTAAGGGTGAATAGGACAAGGGTTCCAGCCCCTAAGGTGGCTAATAGTAAGTAAAAAAAATAAATAAATAACACAAACACTAAGGCTACTTTCACACTTGCGGCAGTATGATCCGGCAAGCAGTTCCGTCGTCGGAACTGCCTGCCGGATCCGCCGATCTGGATGTGACTGAAAGCATTTGTGAGACTCATCTGGATGCGGATCCATCTCACAAATGCATTGCAAGGACGGATCCATCTCTCCGCTTGTCATGCGGACAGACGGATCCGTCTTGTATCTTTTTACACATTTTTATTGGTCTGCGCATGCGCAGACCGGAAGGACGCATCCTGCATTCCGGTATTTTGAATGCCGGATCTGGCACTAATACATTCCTATGGGGAAAAATGCCGGATCCGGCATTCAGGCAAGTCTTCAGTTTTTTTCGCCGGAGATAAAACCGTAGCATGCTGCGGTTTTATCTTTTGCCTGAGCAGTCAAAACGACTGAACTGAAGACATCCTGAACGGATTGCTCTCCATTCAGAATGCATGGGGATATACCTGATCAGTTCTTTTCTGGTATAGAGCCCCTGTGACGGAACTCTATGCCAAAAAAGAAAAACGCTAGTGTGAAAGTACCCTAAAATATTAAGTTTAATTCCCCTCTTTCCCAATTTTACATATAAAATATATAAACAATAAATAAATAAACATATTACATAGCGCTGCGTCCGAAAAGTTCAAACTATTAAATTATTAAAAAATCTCTCCTATGCGGTGAGCATTCGCCATTTTTTAGTCACCTTGTCACCCCAAAAAATAGGATAGGACTGTTCTATTATGGGCCGAACGTTTCAAAAATTCGAAATGCACGCAGCTTTTTTGGTGTTTTTTTTAATATATTTGCGCGGTATTGAGTATCGCAATACTTTTTTATGGTGACGAAAGCGAATCAAAATTTTGGTATCGAAACAAACCTACGCCGATCTGATCGGCGTAGCGTTGTCACGATACCAAAATTACGATTCGGTTTCGATTTGGCGAATAAAAATTTATTTTGGCTCCTAATTTTTTCAGTTCAGGAGCCAATGGCTACTAGGTATTTATTTTAGTCTGGAGCACTGGAGCGGCAGCTCGATGGTTGAGAAAGGGAGCCCCCTCCCTCTATTAACCCCATGAATGCCGCTGCCGCGGCATCTAAAGGGTTACAGCAGAGTGTCAGCATACAGCTGACACTTGCTGCTGATGGCGACGGCTCAGGATCGATACATGGGGCACAGATGGGGCCCACAGATCGGGGGGCACGGAAGACACCTACCTGATTTCAGGCTCTCATCTGCAGAGTGCAGATCAGAGCCTGGAACAGGCACTTTTACACTGCCGCTATCCGATTGGTTAGTCTGCACAGACGAACCAATCGGGTCCATCGCTGGCAAGGGACCACTCTGATTGGTCCCTTGCCGGCATTACTGGACTGTATGCTGTCCGTGACAGCAGCAGTGAAGGGGCAGAAGCTTTAATCCAAGCGTTTTGCAGCACTTGGATTAAAGAGCTGCCATGACGTTTATACACGTGCTATCTGCACAGGGTATGTGCAAATAGCACGTATATAGCAGTATGGCAGTCGGGAAGGGGTAAAGGGGTTCTCCAGGAATTAAGAAAATTAAAATATGTAAATATTACTTTATTATAAATATATTCCCAAATACCTTTCATTAGTTATAATGGCTGGTTTTGGTCTAGGGAGCAATCATTAGGAGAAATAAAATTGCTGCCGTCCTATTGGTACACACAAAACCTGTCCTAATCACACAGCAGGACAAGGTATTTCAGAGCACTGAGGTAAAGAGCTGCCTCATCCTCCTCTCTGCTCTGCTCGTCAGGGATAATGGTCCTGAATACAGTTTAATATGATCTTAAGCTGAATCTCTGTAGGAATGGAGGTCATAAGGAGACATGAACAGAGAGGAGGTGGGGATGTGGCTGTGTCCTGCTATGTGATTAGGACAGGTTCTGTGTGTACTAATAGGACAGCAGCCATTTTATTTCTCCTAATGATTGCTCCTCAGACAAAACAAGCCATTATAAATAATGAAAGATATTTGGGAATATATTTATAATAAAGTAATATTTAGGTGTTTTCATTTTCTTAATTCCCGGAGAACCCCTTTAATGTCTCCTGATTCTAGGATCAGGCAAGCTGGGCTTAAACTGGCCGATCCAGTTCTCAGGCGGATGTGTCTGGCAGCTACTTTCTCTCTATGACATTCACTACATTTGCATGCTTGGCTGAGCCGAGCATGCATATGTATGGGAGGATCAGGAGATCTAGCCCTCGGCTAACAACTACCTCATGTGTACAGCTTGCTTTAGTTTCTGTTGTAGCCCAGCTAGGGGTTCAGTGTTTGATTTAAGAAAAGCATGACGATAAACTGAAATGAGTCATCAGAACCAACTCACTGGCTAAATAACAAGGGCAAACACAATGAACCTGGCACTCCAATAGGAGAAACTTGTTTATGCTGCCAAAGGGTGAGTCTGATGGTGCAAGGCATCTATGTTTCCACCCACAATTCTATAAATTGGCAGCTATTAATAAGATATTGTCTTCGACACTGAAAGAATAACCTAGGAAAATAGTGGATTCAGCTAGGGAAGAAAGACACATGGAAGGAAATTTATCCAAAATGGTGTAAAGTAGAACTGGCTTAGCTGGTCACAGCAATTATTCATATTCCACCTTTCATTTTTCAGAGCTCCTTTGGAAAAGTAAAGGAGCCAGCTGATTGGTCCTTTGCACCATTTTTGATAAATCTCCACCATTATCTATCTTCGTGCAGAATGCCACATTCCAGCATCAGGCACTTTTTCTATCAGACGTGTCACAGAAGTGCTCTATAGACATAAAAGACTCAAGGTAAATAAGTGGCAATTTTTTGCAAACTGAAAAGTTTGTCTGTAGATATTTTCAGGGATCTAGTATCTATTGAGCAAATCTGAATGATTTTGATAGGATATTTGGTACAGGTCTATGGGACTGTATAGGTGCATTGTAATGAGTACTAACTGACTTCAGTATATTGATATTCTTGCTTCATGATATATGTAATTCTATAGATTTCATGAGATAAATCCAGAGCACTACTTCGTATGACCTGTTGAACGGTGGTTGTCAAATCCAGACAAAGCTGAATGATTTTGTTCTTTGTTGTAGAGAAGTCGGTGATCCCAGTAAATGGTGTCCTGTAAGCAAACATAAAAATCCAGGATGAATAAAGGTGAAGCTGAAACTCTTTGAAGAGCACATGCTGGCAGACTAAACATACATTGTGAATGTGGGTCAACCGGCCAGGGAACATCTCCGTTAAGCAGCAGAATAGTTTTAAACCGCAGAAATAAGTGGACTGCGGACAGCGAGCCAAGTCCTGCATTCCGTAACAGGAAAGAAGCCTGTCTTTTATCAAAATGCCAAGGGAAGTTAAAATTAGGTTTCTCTTGAGAAGTCTGAGGATTTGTTTGAGTCTTCTCATCTCTTATGGGAAAGAACATGAAAACGATAGTTGCCTACAAAGTTCAGAGTTCACTGTACTTAGTATAGGAAATTCTGGTGAAGTCAGTGAAACTATAAAAACTGGGCAGATGCTGGTCGGTGAAAAATCATGGAAAAAGGAAACGTGGATCAGAAGAGATCACAAGAAAAGATTTTTTTTATAGAGGCTCCTATACACAGAACTGTGTAATAAAACCTTGGTGGTCATTTCATCAGGTCAGTGGTCATGTTTAGAAGGGATGAGTGAGAAGCGCTAATGCTGCTTATAGACAGCTCTGATACATGCTATCCAAAGGATAAGGATAAGACATCTTCCCCAATGTCTTATTCAGTGATATTTATCATTTAAGAACAAAACTTTATGACTTCAATGTTACGGCTTACCTGTCCAGCCATGCTAACATGCCTTTGGCTGTGCCTATCAGTTCTACCACTGATGTAAGGAACTCATTGGGAGGTTTATATGAAGTAGTCCCATCATAAGATGCATTTTTCCTCCTGTTGCCAATATAATTTTGAAGGTTGTTGGAAGACGATCGGAGTTTTAGCACCAAGTTTTTCATATTGTCAGTTTCCAGACCATAATTCTGAAAATAAAAAAAATAAAAAAAGTTTAACACCTGCTGCTATTCTAGTAAACAAGCAACAGTCAGAATAAAGAATATTACGTTTTACAGGAGAAACTGGGGTTTGCCAATTTGCAATATAACTGGTCAAAATGCCATATACAGTCATGAATGCGCAATAAAAGCATACATAACTGTATACTGTCCTCCAGCTGCCCCAGTGTCAGTGAAGTAAACATACTCCCTTGTCATCTTCCGCTTCCATGGGCTGCAAGATAGCGGCGACCACATACTCTGTGAACAGCAAATGGACACATCTGTTGCATGTGCCGATACAAGTGATTCTGGTAACTGTATCAATGTCTGTGCCAGCGTGCCTGACACCTCACACCCCACATGTTCTGTCGTTCCTGAGTAGCTCCAACTCCCGAAGTTGGTATAGGACATAGCTAGTTACTGTAGCGCTACTCCAATTCACTTCATATAGGAACACAACCTTAAAGGGGTTGTCTCATCTCACCGTTACTAAGGCGACATGAGACACAGTCTCGACCATCTTCCAGCTGAGAACGAACAGAGCGATCTGGTGCTCATTGTTTTAATAGCTCACGTTGATATGCATGAAAGCTACGGAAACGGCGTAGCACAGCAAGCTATGGTGTTTCAGAGTGAGGGAAACCACATACCTTTCTGTGCTATGCTGTTTCCGTAGCTCTAATGCACTCCAATGGGAGCTACTAAAACAGCGCGGGCCGGATCGCTCTGCTGTTTCCTGACCGGGAGATGGTCGGGACTGTGTCTCATCTCGCCATATTAACGACGAGATGAGACAACCCTGTTAACATGTTATGTAGCTTCATTATATTTTTGTGCAATGTCATCTTTATCAAAGAAACTTGTCAGGAAATGCTGTCGTCTCCACTACAGTAAATTAATGCTAGATAATGACTAAAGAACCATCAAAGTCCTCTATTCGTGTAGTGTTGAGATTCTCCCTGCTTGTATGCCTCAACTGTAAAGACACCCAAACACATCAGTGTATTGTTGACCAAACCCATCAATCTAATTGTTCTGGGATGTTCCAACTCTCCCCCGACATCAGAGAGAATGAAAACTGAATCTTTTGTTCTCCCTGGAGATAAACAATTGTCTCCTCTCACCCCATCGACATCATAAACATGTTCTGCCGAACCAACTATGTATGATCAGCCGACATGGGCACCTTAACAGAGGCGTTACTCCAATGCAAAATCCCCGCCTCCCGGTGTTCCCTCTATACACATTAGTGAATTGCCAGCGAACCTGCTGAGAATGGCGGGTCCGGCGACCGTTTAACGTGTATGGGGAGCACCTGACTCTCCCCTGACTTTATCTGTAAATAAGTTACTGCCAGGAGTGCCTGGCAACGTCTTTCTCCTTTCTCCCCATTGAATACACATAGATGTTCGGCCGCTGATCATGTATGTGTATGAGGATGCTGGGAGACTCAGTTGTTGGTTGAATGAATAACAGCTATTGAATGTGTTTGGTGCATTTAGCTCAGGGAACTGGAAAGGGTTAAAACAACATACTAACGAGGCCCAGTAACCGCTTCACCTGTTGCAAAGTTTGGAATTTTTAACTTTCAACGCCAAAGAATACAGCTTAGGCTACTTTCACACTCGCGTTTTGAGCGGATCAGTCATGTACGGATCCGTTCAGATAATACAACCGCATGCATCCGTTCAGAACGGATCCGTTTGTATTATCTTTAACATAGCCAAGACGGATCCGTCTTGAACACCACTAAAAGTCAAAGGAGGACGGATCCGTTTTCTATTGTGCCAGATAAAACGGATCCGTCCCCACTGACTTCCATTGTGTGCCAGGACGGATCAGTTTGGCTCAGTTTCATCAGACGGACACCAAAATGCTGCAAGCAGTGTTTTGGTGTCCGCCTCCAAAGCGGAATGGAGGAGGAACGGAGGCAAACTGAGGCATTCTGAGCAGATCCTTATCCATTTAGAATGCATACTGATCTGTTTTGGACTGTTTGTGAAAGCCCTGAACGGATCTCACAAACGGAAAGGCAAAACGCGAGTGTGAAAGTAGCCTTAGACAGAACAGTGCCCGTCCCCGAACTACAGATGTGTCCCAGACACATGGGGGTTCATTTATTATACTGAAATATTAGGCGTATTTCAGGCACAAATGGAGGAGCAATGGCTAGTTGCCCCACTATCTGCAACTTCTCCCCACTCACGCCAGGTCTAAAATTGTGGACGGGGAAGCGGACAGGCTCGTCTCACTTACCATTTTCGACTCCTGTTTCAGGCGTAGAAAAAGGTCTAAATGTAAGACACAGCTAGGAAGATGTCTTACATTTAGAACTGTCGCTGGATCTGTCGAAATTATGGAGAGGCCGGTGCCTCTTCATAACTTTGGCGGATCCACCGCCAGCTTAGGGCTTCATTAAGGCCTCTTTCACACTTGCGTTGTCCGGATCCGTCGTGTACTCCATTTGCCGGAAGTGCCCGCCGGATCCGTAACACCGCAAGTGAACTGAAAGCATTTGAAGACGGATCCGTCTTCAAAATGCGTTCAGTGTTACTATGGCAGCCAGGACGCTATTAAAGTCCTGGTTGCCATAGTAGGAGCGGGGGAGCAGTATACTTACCGTCCGTGCGGCTCCCGGGGCGCTCCAGAATGACGTCAGGGCGCCCCATGCGATCACGTCATCCATGCGCGTGGGGCGCCCTGACGTCACTCTGAAGCGCCCCGGGAGCTGCACGGACGGCAAGTATACTGCTCCCCCGCTCCCCACTACACTTTACCATGGCAAACAGGACTTTAGTGTCCTGGCAGCCATGGTAACCATTCAGAAAAAGCTAAACGTCGGATCCGGTAATGTGCCGAAACGACGTTTAGCTTAAGGCCGGATCCGGATTATTGCCTTTCAATGGGCATTAATTCCGGATCCGGCCTTGCGGCAAGTGTTCAGGATTTTTGACCGAAGCAAAAAGCGCAGCATGCTGCGGTATTTTCTCCGGCCAAAAAACGTTCCGTTCCGGAACTAAAGACATCCTGATGCATCCTGAACGGATTTCTCTCCATTCAGAATGCAAGGGGATAATCCTGATCAGGATTCTTCCGGCATAGAGCCCCGACGACGGAACTCTATGCCGGAAAAGAACAACGCAAGTGTGAAAGAACACTAAGACTGGTGTCTAAAACATCTTAATAAATGTGCTCCACAGAACGTAAACAACGCCTGACAGAGTAAAGATAAATTTTTCTTTTCTAAGTTGGTCATCTGACACCACTCATCTTGGGATGTCTCAAGCCAAGAGGGAAATGTTACTGTACTTTTGATGTCATAAAAACAAATCGAAAGTTTTTTGGTAGGGGTCTGAGCACTAAGACCCCGACCAATCACTCCATAGACTTTCAGCTGAGTCTGTCTCCCTTTCATCTCCTGCAGTGAGCACTATGTGAGCACTTGTCTGTCCTTGACCTAGCAATCAGCGGGGGTCTCTGCACTCCAACCCCAACAATCAAAACTTATGATATATGTCGCTAGACAGTGGCACTTAAAGGAAAAACACCTATACAATGTACTGTAAGCATCAACAGTTCAATAGCCAATTTTATAGTAAATGACGGGCACTAGGATTGTGGCATACCTTCAGTACGCTTAGGCTACTTTTACACTAGCGTTTTGCTGGATCCGGCAGGGTTCAGCAAAAACGCTTCCGTTACTGATAATACAACCGTCTGACATCCGGTATGAACGGATCCGGTTGTATTATCTTTAACATAGCCAAGTGTTAAATAATATAGGATATAATATTAATTGGTATTTAATTTAAAGTATGTATTACACTACACACTGACACCATCTATAGTAATACACTTGGCAATGGGAGGTCTGTATGGGAATGTCAAGACTATATTTGAAGTCTCCATATAGGACGATGTATAAGCCCATACATTAGTTAAGACACGCCTATTTCTATGGTATAAATGACTGACAGAGACAGACAAGGGGGTGGTCTGATTCTCACTCTCACGTCTGTTGGGGGTGGTTGCTGCTGAAGATCATGGAAGACACATGGAACCTTTGGAGAAGATTCCTACTGTTCTACAATGACATTTTTAGGACATTCATATTCACGCATGGACAATTAGACTAAAGCCTCATGCACACGTCCGTAGAACACGGACCGTGAGATACCGGCCTGGATTCCTTCTGAGTGCAGGAGCGCACGGCATCATTGGTTGCTATGACGCCGTGCGCTTTGTGCCGCCGCTGCTGTACAGTAATACACTCGTATAGATAATACGAGTGTGTTACCGTACAGCAGCGGGTGCACGGTGTCATAGCAACCAATGACGCCGTGCGCTCCTGCACTCAGCAGGAATCCAGGCCGGTATCTCACGGTCCGTGTTCCATGGACGTGTGCATGAGGCTTAAGACTTTTCCTAAACTATTTATGTAAGTAATCAACTTTTATGAAGACCGATAATAAATTGCATACATTTTTTATATAAAAAAAATTAGCCTTAGTTGTCAGCTAAAATCTTGACAACTGGAGACAGTTTCTAAAATAACATTACACCAAGGCATACACCAGACAGTAAACATTTTTCTGCCAGAAAGCAATCCATCTGACATATTTAGTGACTGCGGACTGCCCTGTTCTTCCCATTATACTTTAGAATGTTCTTCCAACAGTGTGAACGATATGAAAACATCCTGAAACTACTCAACACAATGCTGACATGAGAACAACTCCAAATTCCAGATTTAGACTGGCACAAAGCCTGACCAATCCCATCTTCACACTCGCTTTGTTGATATTCTGTTTCATGTAATGTGTCATGTCACCATAGACTTTGAGGCTGTAAATCTGTGAATACCTCAAGCAGATTTCCCGAGAAGTGGAATACATGGGAAGTTTTCTGTTTATTTTACAAAAGGATTTGTATATAGCACTGACCGAATGTCCTCTGTACAAAGCTAATGGCATGCTTCCGGAATGTGCTGTGAAGAACACAATGCTCACATACACGCAGTCTGATATATATTCCACAAAAATCTGCACCAGTCAGTTGCCCACTGTGCCCGTGATCACCAAATGGACATCTGGAATGTACAAGCAAATACTGTAGAGGATAGTCACGTCCACCATGTCGGTCATGTCACAAAAAGTTTGGGCGCTAAAGCTGCATTCACATCTTCGTTTCAGAGATCCGGCACAAATGCCAGCTGTTGGATGGATAAAAAAAAACATTGAATACAATGTTTTTTGTCCAGCCGAAACACAGCATTTATGCCGGAAATCAACCGGATCACTGCCAGACCTCATTGCAGGAAACGGGGATCCGGTGGTGATGTAGAGGATCTGGCAACGGGGATGTGAACAAAGCTTAACTATACATTAGGTTACCTAAACTATGTAATTCAAATCCAAACACACGGGAATCCGTTTCCAGGCACTAACACTGAATGAGGCTTTGAGCCTGCTCTTAGGCTAGTTTCATATATGTGGCAGCTATTCCGGTAGGGTGATTTCGGCAGAGAACAGCCTGTTGGAATTTTCAGAATGCGGCACTGCCAGATGCAACCTGAATGCCCGCCGGCCCCATTACCTATAATGAGGTCCAGAGGCAATAGAGTCACAATCTGGTAAAAATGCTGCGAATTGCACGCTGCGGTTTGTGTCTGTCAGATTCCCAGCATTCTCTGACAGAACTGGCAGCCAGATTGCAATGCCACACATGTGAAAGTAGCCTTATCCTCGCAGCAATGAGCCCAGCAGCTACACCTGGGTTCATCTCAGGTTAGGGGAAAATGCCACAGTGGAATGAGAGGAAGGTCCCTCTAGAACCTACCCATCATTCCACAAAAATGTAGGCCACTGACATACTTTAAACAAAAATGCCTCAGCAAACTACACTACACTGAAACCACACCGCTTTCCTGGATTCTTGTACCTCTCCCATCTGGAGCATTCTGGGTGAGGTATACACTATATACATATAATCCAGAAAATGGACGGCACTCCAGTTAGATGAAAAAAATGTGATTCCTTTATTCAACCATCCGGTGCAACATTTCGGCTCTAAATGAGCCTTTTTCAAGCAGCTTGAAAAAGGCTCATTTAGAGCCGAAACGTTGCACCGGATGGTTGAATAAAGGAATCACATTTTTTTCATCTAACTGGAGTGCCGTCCATTTTCTGGATTTTATTGCGGGGTAAGAAGTCTATTCCCTAGGAACGTGCACCCTATTTTTCTTATTAATAGCCAGTGCCGCCATTTTTCTTATATATATATATATATATCTAATATATAAAGCTGAGTGTATGTATGTATGTATGTGTGTGTGTATGTCTGCTAAAGGAATCCGCACCGTCGCATTTACTGCCTCCTGTGACCCAGGGAACGTCATAGACTATGTTTTGAGTATAAATTGTCACCCCTCGCTTTCCAATTATTTGCCAAAAAATATGCTTAGTAATCTAACCACCAAACTACAGGAGCCATTGTCTGTTGGCTGTTGTGGCAGTTTGCCTGGATATTCAGCAGGTTGCATATAGCAACCAATCACAGCTCAGCTTCTATTTTGCTATAAGTCATTAATATGAGCTCTGATTGGTTGCTATAGGCAATGAAGGACATTCTTAGTATTGGATAGCTTATGTGCGAGTTAATATGATTTCCATTGCAACGCTTAGCCAACGTTGTTGTAGACGCTGATGTAACTTGTAATTCACATGACCTCAAGTGTATACTAATTCTGTGGGGTTTTATATACCGTCAATAAAAGGGAACCTGTCATGTGGATATTTGATTATAATCTAACTAATTATATACAATCATTAACTACTAAAAAGTGCCTTAGATGTATTCACTTACTGGTGACAGATGGTTACCTCATAATATACACACAAAGATGCCGCATGCTAATGAGCTGATTTGAGTCCATCGTAATGTCATTGAGTCCAGCGTATATTTAATTCAGAGCTATAGCCACTCCCCTGCCCACGTGCTGCTGATTCATATGGAAAAAAACTGTCATTCAGCAGCAGGTGGGCAGGGAGAGTCAGGAGCTCCCGAATATTCAGGACTCATCATTATCAGCTGGAGCTTTTCAATACAAGACGTTGGCAGATTGACTGGGTCAATTAAAGAAAGTGACACAGCATTTTGCTAAGAGAATCAGTCACTTATTTATGTTGCCCTTAGTTAGGACACCATAAAACTCGTGACAGGTTCCCTTTAAAGACAATAATGCCCCACGGTCAAAGTTACATTAAATATATCCGTCCAAAGCCGGGTTCTTCTACGTGTGTGTGTGTGTGTGTGTGTGTGTATGTGTATATATATATATATATATATATATATATATACACATACATACATACACACACAGAGTATTTGATACACTGGCGAAGGTTCCCCACCTACAAAGAATGAAGAGGTCTGTCATTTTTATTGTAGGTACCGTACACTTCAACTGTGAGAGATAGAATCTAAAAAAATCCTGAAAATCACATTGTATGATTTTTAAATAGTTAGCATTTTACTGCATGAAATAAGTATTTGACCATCTACGAACCAGCAAGAATTCTGGCTCTCAGACCTGTTAGCGTTTCTTTAAGAAGCCCTCCTACTCTGCCAGGGCTCTAGATGACGACCAAAATGGTCGCCAATGCGACTTAGAATTTCAAAATGACGACAAAACTTTATTGTCCTGTCGCCATTTGCGCCTAGACCCTCCGCTGCTCTGCAGTCAGTGGATTGTGTACGGGGCTGTACGGTCAGGATGCTGCTAGGATGATGAAGGCCGGCATAGCGAGAGACTGCACGGAGAGCCGCTTCAGGGAGGTGCTGGAGCGCTTCGGGGTCCTCAACAAGTCCTGGTGGTCGAGGAACTGTGGGACCGGGCGGAGAGCCGGCATCTGCTGGAGAACTTTCTGCGGGAGCTCTTCCCGGCCGAGCTGGGGAATGGAGGAGATATATTTAAACAGGGGGCCTCGCAGCATGGAAACCGCAAAACATGACAACCATTGCAAGGGAGAGAAACCGTGCCAAGACCGGCCGCAGCCTCCCCACAACCGGATTGTTCACTTCGGACTGGTATTCTTCCTGTGCCGCCCGGAATCACTGGTACTCCCGGCATCACAACGCCAGCTGCGGGAAATACTGAGGGATATCCGTAAGCGCCTGCCTGCAGGGGGCACTGTGGTCGGGGTGGTTATGCTGCCTGGCAGTAAGGTGAATGGCCAGGAGGCGATAACAGAGGATGGCCCGGTGTATGCCGGGTCTGCGGTGTCCGCTCTCCTCTCCCTCCTCCGCGCGTCTTCCCGGTGACCGCTGAAGTCCGGCCCGCTGCGCTCACACCAGGACACGAGAAGAGCCGGCGTCAGCTCCAGATGGCAGCGTGTGAGGCGCTCACTACGGCAGATAGGAGAGGACGGTTAGCAGTTGCCCTTGGCAACCAATCAGATCCATTCATGTTCTCTGAGCTGCAGGCTGACTGGTTGCTATGGGCAACTGCCGCACAGAGGATATGACGCCCCAAAATGTTATTGTCTGGTGGAATAATTGGGGGTGACTGTTTAGGCTGGACACTAGCAGTTTTTGGTGCAACTCAGCGGTGATGTGTGCACTGCTGCATAATACACTGAAACCTGCATACAGCCTTAGGGCTCATGCACACGACCGTTGCTGTTTTGCGGTCCGTTTTTCACAGATCCGTTGTTCCATATCTGAGTTTTATTTCTCTCTGATTTAAGTCATCTTCCGTTCTGTTATTGCACAAAACATATCCATATGGTTTCCGTATTTGATCTGTTTTTGCGGATTGGAAACGGAAACAATAACTTATTAATCACCAAACACATGAGCAATATGGGCTGGGCAAAGCATTTCTACAGTATGGATCCGCAAAATACGGATGACATACGGATGTGTTCCGTGTGCGTCCCGTATGTTTTGTGGACCCATTGACTTGAATGGGGCCTCGGACCGTGATTTGTGGACAATAATCAGACATGTACTACTTTTTTGGCGGAACGGAAATACGGAAACTGAGTGCACACGGAGTATCTTCTGTTGTTTTTGCAGACCCACTGAAGTGAATGGTTCCGCCTACAGTCCGAAAAAACCCCGGAACGGAAGCGGAAAGAAAAATATGTTCGTGTGCATGAGCCCTTATGAAGGTTTTAGGATTCTAGAAAAACCCTTAGGGGGTCATTTATCAAACTGGTGTAAAGTAGACCTGGCTGAGTTGCCCATAGCAGCCAATCAGATTTCACCTTTCATTTTTCACAGCTCATTTAGAAAATGAAAGGTAGAATCTGGTTGCTATGGGCAACTAAGCCAGGTCTACTTTACACCAGTTTGATGAACCCCCTTAGTTCTTAGTAAATCCCTTACAGTAATTCTGGTGTCTAAGTGGCACACGTGGCAGATTTATTGGAGACATTTCTGTGACTGTCCCATTCAATTGAAGGCAGTAAAGTATGCACCTGCTGCAGGAACAACCCCATTCAGATGATTGGAAGTGCGTTTCTATAACAAATCTGCTGCGTGTGAATACACCCTTTGGCTACATTTACACGAAGGTATTTTGTTTCAGTGTCCATATGTCCATTACATAGCCCCGCAAAAAAGATAGAAATTGTCAGTTTTGCGGACAAAGATAGACATGGTTACAATGGATCCGTAAAAAAACGGATGCCATACGGACGTCATCCGTTTTGTTGATCCGCAATTTGTGGAGGCCAGTGTTTCAGATGGCGACTAAAATGGTCACCAATGCGACTTAGAATTGCAAAATGGCGACAAGGCTTTGTTGTTATGTCGCCGTTTACGCCTAGACCCTCCGCTGCTCTGCCTCCTTAAGAAAAAAAGGCTTTCATCCAGCAGACACACGCTGCAGACGTCTGCTGGGTGAAGTTCTGCCCCTCACTGTGGCCAGTGATTGTCTTGATGCCACTGCAGCCAAACGTTTTCATGGAGAAACCCAAGACAAGCAGCGGAGGCCCAGAAGCAAATGACCCAGCACCTAGGGATTACCAACGCGAATCTGGATAGTCTGACAGGTCCTGGAAATGAATGCACAGCCCGTTTAACTGTGTGGGCTGTAGCTTCGAAAACCCCATGCTCTTAAGCATCCCAGCTATATTATATGTATTTTAAATTTGGCGACTAAAATTTTATTTTGGCTGGAGCACTGTCTGCACTCATTACCTGTATGAATTGCACCTGTTTGAACTCGTTACCTGTGTAAAAGACACCTGTCCACACACAATCAATCACACACCAATCTCTCCACCATGGCCAAGACGGAAGAATTGTCTAAGGACACCAGGGAAAAAATTGTAGACCTGCACAAGGCTGGGATAGGTTACAGAAAGGACAATAGGCAAGCAGCTTGGTGAGAAGGCAACAACTGTTGGCGCAATTATTAGAAAATGGAAGAAACACAAGATGACTGTCAATCTTCCTCGATTTGGGGCTCCGTGCAAGATCTCGCCTTATGGGGTAAGGATTAGGGGTGCACCGAAATGAAAATTCTGGTCCGAAACCGAAAATTCAGGATGCCCTTGACCGAAAACCGAAACCGAAACTGCCTTTTTGCCCAAATACTTTTAAAAAACTTTTTTTTTAATGATTGGCGCTGTTATGGAGAGGGGGATCTGTGGGTGGCGCTGTTATGGAGAGGGGGATCTGTGGGTGGCGCTGTTATGGAGAGGGGGATCTGTGGGTGGCGCTGTTATGGAGAGGGGGATCTGTGGGTGGCGCTGTTATGGAGAGGGGGATCTGTGGGTGGCGCTGTTATGGAGAGAGGGATCTGTGGGTGGCGCTGTTATGGAGAGGGGGATCTGTGGGTGGCGCTGTTATGGAGAGGGGGATCTGTGGGTGGCGCTGTTATGGAGAGGGGGATCTGTGGGTGGCGCTGTTATGGAGAGGGGGGATCTGTGGGTGGCGCTGTTATGGAGAGGGGGATCTGTGGGTGGCGCTGTTATGGAGAGGGGGATCTGTGGGTGGCGCTGTTATGGAGAGGGGGATCTGTGGGTGGCGCTGTTATGGAGAGGGGGATCTGTGGGTGGCGCTGTTATGGAGAGGGGGATCTGTGGGTGGCGCTGTTATGGAGAGGGGGATCTGTGGGTGGCGCTGTTATGGAGAGGGGGATCTGTGGGTGGCGCTGTTATGGAGAGGGGGATCTGTGGGTGGCGCTGTTATGGAGAGGGGGATCTGTGGGTGGCGCTGTTATGGAGAGGGGGATCTGTGGGTGGCGCTGTTATGGAGAGGGGGATCTCTGGGTGGCGCTGTTATGGAGAGGGGGATCTGTGGGTGGCTCTGTTATGGAGAGGGGGATCTGTGGGTGGCTCTGTTATGGAGAGGGGGATCTGTGGGTGGCGCTGTTATGGAGGGGGGGGATATGTGCACTGTTATGGGCATAACAGTGCACAGATCCCTTTCCCCATAACAGTGCACAGATCCCTTTCCCCATAACAGTGCACAGATCCCCCCTCCCCATAACAGTGCCATAGACCGATCCCCCTACCCATAACAGCCCCGGCCCTGCTGCTCACAGCATCACTCATGGCATCTTTATTTTACCTTACAATCGTGAGGCTCCAATAACAACTCTGCAGGCAGAGCGGAGGGCGGCGTAACGTCACTTACTCACGTGACGCACCTGCTCCGCCCACTTTATGAATGAAGGAGGCGGAGCAGGCGCGTCACGTGAGTAAGTGACGTTACGCCGCCCTCCGCTCTGCCTGCAGAGTTGTTACTGGAGCGTCACGATTGTAAGGTAAAATAAAGATACAGTAAACCGCCCGCCCGCAGATGGTGGGTGACAAATCCCACACCCCATATTTTCGGCCGATATGTAACAATATCGGCCGAAATGGATTAGGTACATTTTCGGCTGCCGGAATTTCGGTGCACCCCTAGTAAGGATGATTCTAAGAAAGGTCAGGAATCAGCCCAGAACTACACGGGAGGACCTGGTCAATGTCCTGAAGAGAGCTGGGACCACAGTCTCAAAGATTACCGTTAGTAACACACTATGCCGTCATGGATTAACATCCTGCAAAATTCCCCTGCTCACGCCAGCACATGTCCAGGCCCGTTTGAAGTTCACCAATGACCATCTAGATGATCCAGAGGAGGCATGGGAGAAGGTCATGTGGTCAGATGACTTGCCATGTTTGGAGGAAGAAGAAGCACGAGTACAGCCCCAAGAACACCGTCCCCACTGTGAAGCATGGGGGAAAACACATCATACTTTGGGGGTGCTTTTCTGCAAAGGGCACATGATGACTGCACTATATTGAACGGAGGATGGATGGGGCCATGTATGGCGATATTTTGGCCAACAAACTCCTTCCTTCAGTAAGAGCATTGAAGATGGGTCGTGGCTGGGTCTTCCAGAATGACAATGATCCGAAACACACAGCCAGGGCAACTAAGGAGTGGCTCCATAAGAAGAATTTCAAGGTCCCGGAGTGACCTGGCCAGTCTCCAGACCTAAACCCAATTGAAAATCTTTGGAGGGAGCTGAAACTCAATGTAGCCCAGTGACAGCCCCGAAACATGAAAGATCTGGAGAAGATCCATGGAGGAATGGGCCAAAATTCCTGCTGCAATGTGTGCAAACATGGTCACGAACTACAGGAAACGTCTGACCTCTGTATATCCAAACAAAGGTTTCTGTACCATATAGTGAGTTCTGTTTTTCTATTGTATCAAATACAGGTGAAACTCGAAATATTAGAATATCGTGCAAAGTTAATTTATTTCAGTAATCCAACTTAAGAGGTGAAACTAACATATGAGATAGACTCATTACATGCAAAGCGAGATATTTCAAGCCCTTATTTGTTATAATTTGGATGATTATGACTTACAGCCTATGAAACCCCAAAGTCACAATTTTGAGGTACCCTTTGCTCAGGGGGTATGGATTAATTAGCTGAGTAGAGTGTGACACTTTGAGCCTAGAATATTGAACCTTTTCACAATATTCTAATTTTAAGTTGCATTACTGAAATAAATGAACTTTTGCACAATATTCAAATTTTTCGAGTTTCAGCTGTACTTATTTCATACAATAAAATGCTAATTATTTGTGGATTTTTTTTTTTTTTTAGATTCTGTCTCTCACAGTTGAAGTGTTAGGCCTCATGCACACGACAGTTGTTTTTCTCGGCCTCCGTTACGTTTTTTTTGCGGATAGGATGGGGACCCATTAATTTCAATGGGTCAGCAAAAAAATGCTGATAGTTCATCCGTTTGTGTTCCGCGTCCGTTGTCCATGTTTCCCTTCAGCAAAAAAAATAGGTGCCAGTGCTAGGTAAGTTAGGGGTCACCACTCTCCTTCCCTCCCCTCTGCGCCTCATGTCTGTTACCTGCCTAATCAGACGTGATAAAAACACAGGACAAGAGGAAATCTTTCCATTACACCTTATGGCTACATTCACACGACAGTATGTGGTCTGCAAAACACTGATCCGCAAAAAAATACGGATGACATTCTTTTGGCATCCGTATTGCATCCATTTTTTTGCCGATCCATTGTAACAACGGTGTGCTGTCCGCATATTTTGCGGACCCATTGAAATGAATGGGTCCTCATCCAATCCACAAAAAAAAAACGTAACGGACGCGGAAACAAAATACGTTAGTGTGAATGTAGCCTATCTACTGGTTTTAGCTCACAATAACTGATGGAAGTAACTGACCAAATCACTGAAGTGTGAACTTGCCCTAAGCCAGTTTTCCTTTGCACCAGTTTTGATAAATCTCACCAGACCAACTTGTTCTTTTGTATAAACCTATACAAAACATGTATGTGTTTGACAACCTGCTACCCTGTGTTATACGTACAGATACCCATAAATGTATTTTACACTTGGAAGCTTTTGTTTCAGTGCTGTATACTCTGATGCATTTACAAATGTAGGCAGAACACTTACAGTCAGCACAAAGCAATAAAACAGAAAAACAGTAAAAGGAATAGGTTAATTATGTTAAAAGGGAGTTTAACCAGTTGTAGTAATTAGAGTGCAGTCTCTATCTCAGCCATTCACCCATCCACTGACATAAGCCATTCTGACTGCTTTAGGGCATGCAACACTGAGCAGAAAAATGTGATGTGAAATAAAAAAACTCAACTGACCGAGAGCTAACCTTTGATCTGAAAAGAATGTCACCTCATTACCTTATATGTATGCTCTGAATAGACAATTAGTAGTGCGTCTTGTGCATTTTGCTTTCCCATGCCCTAACTATACAGAACATACAACCAGCATAAATCTACTATAGGTATACGGTAACTAGGACATGTAAAAATGATAGATGATGGAACCTAATGGACCTTTTGGTATCTGATCATCTCAATAACTATACAAAATGTAAAAATTAAAAGCTCTGATTAATTCGCCTGTAAAACATTCATATGAAAGATCTCAATTAACGCAGTGGATATAATTTAACTTTATCCAACAATACGCACAGATTCCAGATGATGTACTATAAGTATTGACATTACCATTGCTTCAATATTTCATGCGGAATTACATGCATTACATTCCTTTTGTGCACGCCCAGAGACTAAAATGTGTGTATTTGGAAGCAAAAAACTAGGACATGCCTATGTGAATAGCTCAATTTATTGACATTCGCAGTGGGTTCCGGTACATAAAATCTGGCCCATACACGGATTGCAAATACGTTTCTGCATCTCACTATCTCTGCACATATACTCATAAGAATAAAATCACTGATGATTCCACAAACTGCATTGATAAGTGCTACCCGATGCCTCCCAAGCTGGCCAAATGCATTAGATGTTTGTGCATGGATCATAGGGATTTCTATATGCTCCATCTCCAATCTGTCTTGTTAAATATCCCAGAAAATCCCTTTAATAGTCTTGTGGGAAAGGTTTTAAATATTATGTCTAAAATAACTGTAAATTGTAAATCTGTTAAAGCGGTTATCCTATAACTAATGTAAAAAATAAATATCAATCAGACATCATATAGTACACAACAACCTCTTTCTAACAAAGCTAGAACCAGCCCTGTACCTCACATGGATCTCCATTCATTGCTCTACTACATTTATATCCAGCTGAAAGCACAAAGGGGGTGTCTTTTCTGCTGCAGCTAAGGGGGCGTGTCCAGGCTCTCCCTATCACAGCTCAGGAGGCAGTTGAAGGATGAAACTGAGCATGTGCGGCCATCTCAGTGAGCTGGACAAGGAAATAAGAAAAAAAACAGCAGGTGGCGCCATACAGATATATTTTACTGAATAACTCAGTGGCTATGCTACATTTCAAATTATATGCAATTACAAAAGTATTCAAATCCAGAATGCTGGTTAGAAGACTTTAAAATATTTTTTGAGAGACAACCCCTTTAAAAGGCATTTAATAATTTAGATAATTGTAAAACGTTATTCCCATACCACTGTATAGTAGATAACTATTAGATAGGTGGTGACACGGACCAGCGACAATCACAAGAATAGGGATGTTCCCACGTATGAATGAAGCATGAGCCTGCCGCTCTATTCATCATTATGGGACTGCTAGAGATAACTGAGTACAGCGCTCGTCTATCCCTGTCTATTGGCGGCAGTGCACAGGCTCAACTGTACCGCATTTTTTGCAGACCTATTGAGATGAATGAGTCTACATCCTATCCGCAAAAAAATACAGATCGGATACAAACCAAAAATACAGTTGAGTGAATAGGGCCTAAGGGTACTTTCACACTTGCGTTGTTTGATTCCGTTGCCTGAACTGCCTGCCTGATCAGGCAAACTGTATGCAAACGCATGTCATTTTTTCTGACTGATCAGGGATTTTTCAGACTGATCAGGATCCTGATCAGTCTGAAAAATGCATTGCAATACGGATCCGTTTTTCCGGTATCATCAGGCAAAACGGATCCGGTATATATTTTTTTCTCATTTTTAAAGGTTTAAAGGACGGATCCGGCATTCCGTAACTGTAGCATGCTACGGTTTTCTCTTTTGCATGATCAGTCAAAATGACTGAACTGAAGACATCCTGATGCATCCTGAACAGATTACTCTCCATTCGGAATGCATGGGGATATGCCTGATCAGTTCTTTTCCGGTATAGAGCCCCTGTGACGGAACTCTATGCCGGAAAAGAACAACGCAAGTGTGAAAGTAGCCTAAATAACATATTTTTCCATGGAAATTGATATTATGTGGCATCAATACAGTGACAGCCAACAATGCTGAGGTCAGAACTGTTGCTTGATAAAGAAAAAGTTAGTAGAAAATTGTATGAGACCTAATACAGCCTAAGGATCTGGCGTGGAACCAATAATATTTCATTTTTCGTAAAATGTGTAAGACAATGGGCTGGTGAAAAAAATTAAAGCTTTAGGATATGTCTTTATTCCTGTGCTAGATAAAGTATCACATTGTGCACATCCGCTCATCTCACAGGTATAATATTCCATGCATACTCAGCATCTACAAGTATAAAATATATCACAGCCCTTAGTTTTGCTCTGGCTGCTTCCAACTAATAAAGTTTGGATAATGTTAAAATACAAAAATAAGTAAGTGGGCAATATTAACTCCTTAACTACCAGGCCCATTTTTGGTTTCACATTTTCTATTTTTCCTCCCCACGTTCCATTAGCCATAGCTTTTGAAATTTTCCTTCATATAGCCATGTGAGGTCTTATTTTTTGTGGCATAAGTTGTATTTTTTAAGGGCACCATTTAATTTACCATGTCTGTTAATGAAAACCGGTAAAGAAAATTCTTTGTAGGGTTAAATTGAAGGTTTTATTAGGTTTTGACATTATGGTGTTCACTGTATGCTAAAAATGACATGATGTTCTTATTCTGCGGATACAAATACAGCGACAGCAAACTTGTATACAGGATTTTTTTGTTTTAAATAATATTTTTTTCCTTGCATCGCCATTTCTATCAGCCCAAACTTTCTTATATTACCATCCACAGAGCTGTTTGAGGGCTTTTTTTTTTGCGGGACAAACTCTAGTTTTCATTGGGACCATTTTTGTGGTACGTACCACTTTTTGATCACTGTTTTTAATTTTTTTTTGGATGGGGGGTGGCTAAAGATGGCGAATCGTGTTTTTTTTTCCCTGTTACGGCCTTTACCGTACAGGAATTTTTCTTTCATATTTTAATAGTTCAGACATTTTCGGACGCAGCGATAAGCGATAGGTTTATTTTTTTTATTGTTAATATAATTTATATGTAAGGCTACTGTCACATCTGCGCTTTCCCTTTCCGCTATTGAGATCCGTCATAGGAGCTCAATAGTGGTGGAAAACGCTTCAGTTTTGTCTCCATTCATTATCAACGTGGACCAAACTGAACAAAACTGAATGCACCAGAATGCATTCCATTCCATTTGGTTGCTTCCCCACTGCGGACAGAATAACGCTGCAAGCAGCGGACAATGTAAGTCATGGGGGACGAATCAGTTTTCTCGGACACAAAAGAAAACGGATCCGTCCCCCATTGACTTTCAATGGTGTTCATGACGGATCCATCATGGCTATTTTAAAGATATTACAACCGGATCCGTTCATAACAGATGCAGACGGTTGTATTATTGTGACGGAAGCGTTTTTACTGATCCATGACAGATCCAGTGTGAAATCTGTGAAAGTAGCCTTAAAGGGGTTATCCCACCTTCTAATTTCATCGCAGCGTCTCCTGTTCGCTCTGTACTAACGCCTATTTCCTGGGGCGTTGTCCTTTCTATTGATGGGCAGCTAGTCAGCGCTCTGCTGATCAGTTGACTCCGCCTCCCTTACTTGCGTGCGCGCTCCCGTTACAGCCGAACTTCATTCTGGGAGACGCTGCAGCGCTTTCTCTACCCTCTCACGTCCTGCATTCCGCGGCTCTGTTTCAGAAGCAGCACAAGGGAATTTAGAACCGCGCATGCGTGGCCGGCGGCGTGCGCGTTCATGGAAGAAATGCAGCCACACACTGGAAGGTGGTTTCGCTCGCCGCGCATGCGCGGCCATTGCATTCGGCCGGCGAAAGGTGGCCGTAACTAAGGGAGGACACAGTACAACAATGAAAGAAAAGGGGGAGGTTTTTAGCGAGAAGGGTAGGAATTGGCTTAAACATTATATTTAGGAAAATGATCATTGTCGCAGCGTGGACAAATTAAACTATGATCCTTTTGATGGGATAACCCCTTTAAATAGGAAAGGGAAGTGATTTAAACGTTTATATATTAATTATTTTAAAAAAAATTTAACGCTTTTTATTTAATAACTATTAGCCCCCTTAGGGGGCTAGAACCTGAAATCTTTTGATCCCTTGTCCTTTTCACCCTCATAGAGATCTATTAGGGGGAATAGGATGCTCCCTGCTGCGCTGTGCTATGTAAACAAAAAATGTGAAGAAAGCCTTACTTGTGACTCAAAGATGACTTTATCCTATAAACAGAAATGAAGATTCATATTCTACAAGGTAAAAGCTGTTTCCATTTTAAGAAAAACTTGGCAGACAGTGAAAAAAGGGTGTGACGAGTGTTGTAGTAATGAGAATGGAATTATTGGACATTCTTTCCATTCACTTGCGGCAAGGTCATTGTATATGTCTAACAATGTGATTCATTTCACAATCTATAATAGAGTGAAGGTCCATGTATTAGTATCATGACGGCACATATAGGCTTTTCATGTAATCACAGTTATGACGTCATCATAAGATGATGCATTGTATTCAAAACTGACCACAGTACAGCTTTAGTGTGTGTTCTCCGCATCTGTATGGACTGCCCTGAGCATTCCCTTTTAACCTGTAGCCCAAAAGCAATCCACCTAGTTGTCTGCGACGGATACGAGTCAATAAACTCCCTAAGGCTACTTTCACACTAGCGTCATATGGTCTCAATACCGGAAAAAAGCGCTTCCGTTTTGTCCCCATTCCTTGTCAAGGGGGACAAGACATAAATGAACAGAACGGAATGCCCCAAAATGCATTCCGTTCCGTTCTCATACCGGAGAGCAAACCGCAGGATGCAGAGTCAATGGGGACGGATCAGTTTTCTCTGACACAAAAGGAAACGGATCTATTCCCCATTGACTTTCAATGGAGTTCATGACGGATCCGTCTTGGGTATGTTAAAGATAATACAACCGGATCAGTTCATACCGGATGCAGATGGTTGTATTATCAGTAACGGAAGCGTTTTTGCTGAACCCTGCCGGATCCAGAAAAAAACGCTAGTGTTAAAGTAGCCTAAAGAGCTCTGTCCTGTAGGCCTCACTCCACATTCTGTGGACTTTCACAGCATTCCCTCAATGCTATGCAGATTTTTTTCTGCTACATGTGGATGGGGTTTTTAAAACACGTATTTTACTGTAAATTGCTGCAGATTATTGGTCTCTAAATCTGCAGCAAATCTGCAACAGTTATCTTGAAATTTAAGGACATTGAGAATGCTTAGACATCTGGACATTTGTGTCATATCAATAAGATACTGGCTGATAGGTGCGGGTTCCCCCTCTAGGACCTGCTATCTCAAGAACTGGATCCCGACTTGAATGGGGAGGACGCGGTGCCTGCATGAGTTTCTCCATTCTCTGCTGAGGGACTTTTGACAATAGCCGATGGGACAACAGTTATGTAAAAATTAGACAGACAGTCTTATTGAACAGGAAGCCTCGCAAAGTGATATAAATAACAAAGTCTTACAAAGAAAAGTCCTTTATCTTTGGGAGTGTCATTCTTATGCACACTGAGCTCATCTAGAATTTTTTTTATATGTAGCGAAGTTTACACCAAATTATTAAAGAGAAACTTGATCATGAAGAGATCAGGAAGAGGGGTGGAGGGGGTCGCAGACATCTTGCCCTTAGCGGACCACTACTTAGAAATCAACAGGACCTGACACTAATATATTAAAGCATGACATTGATGGGGTATTTTTATATCCCAGAGTTGGGAACCCCAGCATCATGAAGGGAGAGCAGTGCATTTTGGCTGGATCCGTCAGGGATCAGCAAAAACACTTCCGTTAGGATAATACAACCGGCTGCATCCATTATGAATAGATCCGGTTGTATCGTCTCTAAAATGGTCTTTTGTGTCCGAGAAAAAGGATCTGGCACCTTTCAATTACATTGTGTTTCATGCCGGATCCGTCTTGCTCCGCATCCCATGCCAGACAGAAAAACACTACTTGCAGCGTTTTTCTGTCCGGCATGGGAATGCAACCAAACAGAACGGAATGCATTCTGGTGCACTCCGCTCTGTTTTGTCCCCATTGACAATGAATGGGGACAAAACTAAAGTGTTATCCTCTGGTAATGAGATCCTATGACGGATCTCAATACTGGGAAGGAAAAACGCTGATGTGAAAGTAGCTTATGGCTGTGCCTGGTACTGCAGCTCATCACCACTCAGCCCTTCCAACTGAATGAGCTGAACTGCAATAAGGGGCACCATCATACTCATATGCAGTGCCAGATTGGGATGCCTAAGGCCCACCAGTAAAATTCATTCAAGGGGACCACTGTACAGCTACATGCAAATATTACCTGCTCACATAGCAACGGGCAGCAGCAATAAGATGCTCAAGATGATTGATTATGGGGTTCCTGAGGAAAGAGGCTGACCTGCCTCTGTACCCAGAAGTCCCCTTAACCACCAAGATGTCTATAATAATAAACTTAGTTTCCTAAATAATCTACCCAGTTTTCATACGGATATAGGCTGGCTGAGATGCTGTGCTGGGGGGCCTGCCTTTGTTAGGGGCCCACTGGGGCCAGTCCCTGGGTGCTTATAAGGACTAATAAAATAATAAATCAAATACAGAGGCAAACATTGTACAAAGCAATTGTCTACTTACCAAGGCACAAAGGAGATCCACAGCCTCAAGAACAAGCTCCTGGTGACCAATTCGTGTCACGCCTAGTTCTTCCAGATCCTGATGGGATATCTTTAGGAGCTGCTCACCATTAATCTTCTCCCGTTCTACACTGACAACATAGGGCTGCAAAGTGTCATCAAGTCCTGCATTAAAAAAAATAGAAAAAATCTGGTAAGATGAAAGTTTAGCCAGTTTTATAAAAAAATTTTTACAAGCAAGTCAAATGTATTCCTAATAAATAATAGGTGCTATTAATTGACACTGTCACAGGAACCAATCACAACTCAGCGTTGTTCTGAAATGAGAGCTGCACTATGGTTGCCTAATAAGTTTAGACATTGTATTGTGTATAAATACTGTTACCAAACCTTCTGTCAGTGTCTCCATACACTGGTCCTCTCCAACAAGAGCTCATATTGTCAGTATGACACACCCTGATGCATAAACTTAATGGCAATGCCCAGTGTCAATTAGGCCTCGAAATGTGGGCACTGGCCGTGTGATCCCCGCATCACGGATGCGGCCCTATTCACTTGAATGGGTCCGCAATCCGGAGCTGCGGTGCAGAACTGAGGCACGGAACCCCAAGGAAGCACTACAGAGTGTTCTATTTTTTTGCGGTGCGGATGGATCACGGACCCATTCAAGTTGAATGGGTCTCGATCTATCCTGGCCGCCGCACGGACGTTGCCCGTGCACAACAGACATGTGCATGAGGCCTAAGGGTCCATTCACACGTTCGTAGTGCATTGCGGATCCGCAATACACCCAGCCGGCACCCCCCATAGAACTACCTAATCTTGTCCGCAATTGCGGACAAGAATAGGGCATGTTCTATTTTTTTACGGAGCCGTGGACCGGAAGACCGGGGGCGTGCTCCGGAAATGCGGATGCGGACAGCACACTTAGTGCTGTCCGCATCCATTCCTGCCCCATAGAGAATGAATGGGTCCGCACCCGTTCCGCAATTTGCGTAACGGATGCGGACCCATTCTGCGGACGTTTAAATGGACCCTAAGGCCTCTTTCACATGACCGTATGGCTTTTTCAGTGTTTTGCTGTCCGTTTTTCACGGATCCGTTGTTCTGTTTTTGTTTCCGTTGTGTTTCCGTTTCTGTTCCGTTTTTCCGTATGGCATATACAGTATACAGTAATTACATAGAAAAAATTGGGCTGGGCATAACATTTTCAATAGATGGTTCTCCACAAAAACGGAACGGATACGGAAGACATACTGATGTATTTCCGTATGTGTTCAGTTTTTTTTGCGGACCCATTGACTTGAATGGAGCCACGGAACATGATTTGCGGGCAATAATAGGACATGTTCTATCTTTCAACGGAACGGAAATACGGAAACGGAATGCATACGGAGTACGTTCCTTTTTTTTTTGCGGAACCATTGAAATGAATGCTTCTGTATACAGACCGTATACGGAACGCAAAAAACGGCCCGTAAATGGAGAAAAAAAAACGGTCATGTGAAATAGGCCTAAGGCTGCTGTATTACTGTACAGCGGCGGCGGCATGAAGCGCACGGCGTCATAGCAACCGATGACGCCGCGCGCTCCTCCTGTCAGTAGGAATCCCGGCCGGGTTTCCACGGAACGCTCTCGGCCGCGGAACACGGCCGTGTGCATGAGGCCTAAATCTTACACTCCTTGGGAGGAATAAGGCCAAGTTCAGTTATGTCCATCAGTTATTGTGAGCCAAAACCAGTAGTGAAGCCTACACAGAGATAAGGTCTAAAGGAAAGATTTTCTCCTGTTCTGTGTTTTTCACTCGCACCTGGTTTTAGCTCCCAATAACTGATGGAAATACCTGACCAAATAACTGAAGTGTGAACTTGGCCTAACAGAGAGAGGGCACAATACAGAGGTCTATGAAAAGATGCACCAGCATTTGTATGCAACTAAAACAGACAGGTCCTCCTTGAAGGTACAAGCAGGACATAGTGGCAAATGGAGAATAGTAGTTGCTGTTTCACATCTATATGCCCTTTCTGTCCGTTTTTCCTTTAGCGGACAGAAAGATACTGCATGCAACGTTTCAGTGTTCAGAAGGGCTGAGGCAATTAATTCTGTGGAAACAGTATGGCTTTGTTATCCCAATCTGGATAGGCTTTTCTTAGAGACAGGGCAACTGAACTCCTGCTTTAGATGTGTGAACACATCCCTAAAACAATAACTGGCTGATTACTCTCTCCGTGATGAACACAGCAGGGATTAAACCTCTAAAGGAATGTAGGAGCCTTCTGTCCAAACAGGAACAAGTCAAACAAAAGGGGCCACACATGGTGCAACATCTGACCAACTGGCCAGCAATTTGATGTGGCCATTTTTTACGCAGCTACTGTGTCACTGAGCTGCATAAAAAATAAAGAGTACATTTTAGGTTTTGTGGTCATTTTACGGTTGTATTTTATCTTTGAATTTATTTTGATTTACTCGGACCACTAATGCATATACAGTGCCTTGCAAAAGTATTTTGGCGTCTCACAACCTGGAATTAACATGGATTGTTTGAGGATTTGCATCATTTAATTTACAGAACATGCCCACAACTTTGAAGATTTTTATATTGTGAAGCAAACAACAAATAGGACAAAATAACAGAAAAAGTCAATGTGCATAACTATTCACCCCCCTAAAGTCAATACTTTGTAGAGCCACATTTTGTGCCAATCGCACCTCCAAGTTGCTTTGGATAAGTCTCTATGAGTTTGCCACATCTTACCACTGGGATTTTTGCCCTTTCCTCCTTGGTTTGCGCTTGTGTACAGCAATCTTTAAGTCTGACCACAGATTTTCTATTGGATTGAGATCTGGGCTTTGACTAGGCTATTCCAACACATTTACATCTTTCCCCTTAAACCACTCAAGTGTTGATTTAGCAGTCTGTTTGGGGTCATTGTCCTGCTGGAAGGTGAACCTCCATCCTAGCCTCAAATTACGCACAGAGTGGTACAGGTTTTGCTCAAGAATATCCCTGTATTTAGCACCATCCATCTTTCCCTCAACTCTGACCAGTTTCCAAGTCATGGCTGCTGAAAAACATTCCCACAGCATAATGCTGCCACCACCATCTCTCACTGTGGGGATGGTGCTCTTTGGGTGATGTGATGTGTTGGCTTTGCACCAGACATAGCGTTTTCTTTGATGGCCAAAAAGTTCAATTTTAGTCTCATCAGACCAGAGCACCTTCCTCCATACATTTTGGGAGTCTCCCACATGCCTTTTCGCAAACTCACAACGTGCCTTTTTGTTTTTTGCTGAAAGTAATGGCTTTCTTCTGGCCACTCCGCTATAAAGCCCAACTCTATGGAGCGTACGACTTATTGTCGTCCTATGTACAGATACTCCAGTCTCTGCTGTGGAACTCTGCAGCTCCTCCAGGGTTACCTTAGGTCTCTGTACTGCCTCTCTGATTAATGCCCTTCTTGCCCGGTCTGTGAGTTTTGGGCGGCCGTCTCTTGGCAGGTTTGCTGTTGTGCCATGTTCTTTCCATTTGGTTATGATAGATTTGACGGTGCTCCTGGGGATCATCAAAGATTTGGATATTTTTTTATAAACTAACCCTGACTGATACTTTTCAACAACAGTGTCCCTTACTTGTTTGGAGAGTTCCTTGGTCTTCATGGCAGTGTTTGGTTAGTGATGCCTCTTGTTTAGGTGTTGCAGCCTCTGGGGCCCTTCAAAAAAGGTGTGTATAAGTAATGACAGATCATGTGACACTTAGATTGCACATAGGTGGACATCATTTCACTAATTCTGTTACTTCTTAAGGTAACTGGTTGCACCAGAGCTTTTTATGGGCTTCCTAACAAAGGGGTTGAATACATATGCACATGCCAATTTTCTGTTTTCTATTTCTGAACAATGGTTTTATTTATATATTTTTCTCATTTCACTTCACCAACTTAGACTATTGTGTTCTGATCCATCACATAAAATTCAGATTAACAAAGCATTGAACTTAAGGCTGTAATGTAACAAAATATGAAAAAAGTCAAGGTGGTGAATACTTTTGCAAGGCACTTGTACATACATGTCGCCATTCCACATATGTACAATTCTTACAAAACATTTTTCTATTCCTAATAATACCTTTATTCATAGAGTGAGCTACAACGAGGGAAACCATAAGCAAAAAAAATTCATGCTTCATAAATTCTGACCAAAATCTTCTAGAGCTTACTCTCTATTCACACATCTCTCATCATTTAAGTAAACCTAGTTTAAATATTAAAACATTTATGCGGTGAACAATACGACCTATCTGGTTTCTGCAGCTACTGCTGAAGTTCAAGTGGATTCTGTTGCCACGCTGCAAGATAACTGGCTCCCGGATAATGTTCCATTGATTGGGCATTACTGGACAGCCCTTATCTTTTTCTTTCTTGAAACTATTCTAATGACCTTCCCAAGTATAGAAAGCGTTACTGTGCTCGTTCGCTGATCTCTGGGACCGTACGTCTGTGAAAAAATGTCTGCCACAAATCACTGGTTCGTTCAGAGCAGGATATGAATATACTCTCACATTATCAAAGCAACAACTCCAATGTGCTATTGTCAAACAGGGTGTAGTCTAAGAGGAAAGCGACATGATCAGGTGTGGACCAAGAATGGTATGACTGGGCAAGGAATGCACAAAAGGTTAGCAAAACATCTGTTAGAATAGACGGGAGGGTCCCTTAGAGGGTTTTTATTTTATTTTTGTATACTCTTGGCACAGTAGTCATTCACATGTTAACTAGTCGTACAAGCATTAGTAAGGTACTTAAAAGCCATCTTATCAAACCTCCTGAGAAGTCCCATCTGCCTGACGTAATATCAGCCTAAAATATGTCACAATGGCCATAACATGGTGATCGCAGAGGCAGTGTGTTCGGTAACGTCACCCGCTCTGATGGGCGGGCTTTAGCGCTGCCCTAGCCGTTCAACTGACTAGGGCAGCGCTAAAGCCCGCCCATCAGTGCCGGTGACGTCACGGGGCTTCCTGGCAGCCCTATGGAGAGCCCCGGTATGTCACCGGAACTCCTAAAAATGCCTTTGACCTGCACAATTTAGCGCAGAGCAAAGGAGAGCATCGGAGCATGAACTGCTCCGATGCTCAAGTCAGGGGGGCTGCCTGGGTGAAAATAGAGGTATGTCCGGGTTCAGCTCTGCAAAACACGTGATGTCACTTATGTTCTAGTCTGCACCTGCTGACAAACATCACAAGAACTAAGAACATGTCTACAAACACATATGTCTCTAGCTGAACGACATCAACGAGAGGCCGCACATTTTGGACCCATCATCAGGGTAGTTTGCTACCCCTTAGAACTTTCGGCCTCCAAAAGGTATTTCCTAATATTCAGCACTATGACTGTAATCACAAGCTATTGCAAGCGGAAGTGTATTGTTAAAGGGAACCCGTCACCTCAAAAATGCATCTACACGCACCAGCAGTACCTTATAGTAGCCCGCAGCCTGTTAATAATCATATGCTTCATCCTATTGTCCGATAGTGCGTAAGTTCAAAAAACGCAGTTTTATTCTCCATCAGCGCTATAGTGCAGGCCAGCTTGAAGTCAAGAGGGCAGCGACCTCCTTGCTTCAAGTCAAGGTAACCACGCCCCCTAACCGTCCCCTCTTGCCTGAGACTGACCGCCTGCAGTGCGGCCGCGATTACCCAAGTCTCGCGCATGTGCATTGCACCGCTGAAACCCAGCTAACAGCGGCAGCAGAAGATGGGATAGCGCATTACTACAGAGCGCACCGCGCATGCACGAGACTTGGGGAATAGCATTTTGATACAGTGGGGGAAATAATTATTTGACCCCTCACTGATTTTGTAAGTTTGTCCAATGACAAAGAAATGAAAAGTCTCAGAACAGTATCATTTCAATGGTAGGTTTATTGTAACAGTGGCAGATAGCACATCAAAAGGAAAATCGAAAAAATAACTTTAAATAAAAGATAGCAACTGATTTGCATTTCATTGAGTGAAATAAGTATTTGAACCCTCTAACAAAAAAAGACTTAATACTTGGTGGAAAAACCCTTGTTTGCAAGCACAGAGGTCAAACGTTTCTTGTAATTGATGACCAAGTTTGCGCACATTTTAGGAGGAATGTTGGTCCACTCCTCTTTGCAGATCATCTCTAAATCCCTAAGGTTTCGAGGCTGTCTCTGTGCAACTCTGAGCTTGAGCTCCCTCCATAGGTTTTCGATTGGATTAAGGTCCGGAGACTGACTAGGCCACTCCATGACCTTAATGTGCTTCTTCTTGAGCCACTCCTTTGTTGCCTTTGCTGTATGTTTTGGGTCATTGTCGTGCTGGAACACCCATCCACGACCCATTTTCAGTTTCCTGGCAGAGGGAAGGAGGTTGTCGCTCAGGATTTCACGATCCATGGCTCCGTCCATTTTCCCGTTTATGCGAATAAGTTGTCCTGTGCCCTTAGCAGAAAAACACCCCCAAAGCAAAATGTTTCCACCCCCATGCTTGACGGTGGGGACGGTGTTTTGGGGGTCATAGGCAGCATTTTTCTTCCTCCAAACACAGCGAGTTGAGTTAATGCCAAAGAGCTCTATTTTGGTCTCATCAGACCACAGCACCTTCTCCCAGTCACTCTCTGAATCATTCAGGTGTTCATTGGCAAACTTCAGACGGGCCTGCACATGTGCCTTCCTGAGCAGGGGGACCTTGCGAGCCCTGCAGGATTTGAATCCATTGCGGTGTAATGTGTTTCCAATGGTTTTCTTGGTGACTGTGGTCCCTGCTAATTTGAGGTCATTAACTAACTCCTCCCGTGTAGTTCTAGGATGCTTTTTCACCTTTCTCAGAACCATTGACACCCCACGAGGTGAGATCTTGCGTGGAGCCCCAGAGCGAGGTCGATTGATGGTCATTTTGTGCTCCTTCCATTTTCGAACAATCGCACCAACAGTTGTCACCTTCTCTCCCAGCTTCTTGCTAATGGTTTTGTAGCCCATTCCAGCCTTGTGCAGGTCTACAATTTTGTCTCTGACATCCTTGGACAGCTCTTTGGTCTTTCCCATGTTGGAGAGTTTGGAGTCTGCTTGATTGATTGATTCTGTGGACAGGTGTCTTTTATACAGGTGACTAGTTAAGACAGGTGTCCTTAATGAGGGTGACTAATTGAGTAGAAGTGTCTAACCACTCTGTGGGAGCCAGAACTCTTAATGGTTGGTAGGGGTTCAAATACTTATTTCACTCAATGAAATGCAAATCAGTTGCTATCTTTTATTTAAAGTTATTTTTTCAATTTTCCTTTTGATGTGCTATCTGCCACTGTTACAATAAACCTACCATTGAAATGATACTGTTCTGAGACTTTTCATTTCTTTGTCATTGGACAAACTTACAAAATCAGTGAGGGGTCAAATAATTATTTCCCCCACTGTATATAATGTGCCGCATTCATACCTTCAATATAAGTTCATAATTTGCAAATAGGTATATTGATAAATGGGACTGGGCATTTATTGCATTGTATTCTGCTGCCTATATACTATTGATGCGCCTGAATATTTAAAATTTTCACCTTCTTGCACTGCGCTTGCGTAATTGTATTTATATACACTACCTTTTTGCCTATTGCTGTATATTTGATGCATATTGTTGGCATGCATTTATAATTAACGCTATGCTTTAAGAGTATTTGAAACTCTTTGGAGTGGTCATCGGTATACTTGCACATTCGCTTATTCATTCACTGTGCACTGTGTGTTAAATATTTATATTTGTTTTAATATAATTTCTTTACATGCACAGAGGTAGCTACATTATTTCTGGAAGAGTAAAAATACTTCTCTTACCATTTTTGAGGAGTATTTTCAGCCTATGAGGAGTACAAAAGTTACAGTAATTCAAATAGTTAATACAAAGGCCTACATAACATTAAGGGGTTGCTATTTATGCAGGGAAACCATTACTGGTCTTCTCTAGAACTGTCTTCCATGCATAAATAGCAAATTTAGACAATTTTAAATTTCGCTGAGGTCACTGTTGCGCCGAGGGGTCGATACCACTGAGGACACTGTTGCAGTGATTTTATGAGATTTAAAAGGTTTGTCCTAAGATCGATATTTATCACCTGTCGTTAAAGAGGACCCCTCACCTCTCCGGATTTGTCTGTTTTGGAAACTACTTGCACCCCCCATGTAATAACAATCCTGGAGCATCTATTCTTATGACTTTATGTTGCACCATTCCTCTTATTTCTGCTATTAGTTATGAATGACTTGCTAGCAGTTTGCAGTAAAGGTCCAGATGGGGGTGTCACTGCACAGCCTGATATTATTCAATCAATGCTGTCAACTGGACCTTTATTGCAGACTACTAGCAATTTGTTCATAAGTTCTAGTAGGAATAATAGAGGAATGGTAGACAGTGTTCGGCTGAGCGCTGCAGACTCATCACTATAGAGAAAAACAAGGCGCTCAGATCCCCACTAAATTTCACAGCAAAGACACTTACCCCGCCAGTGAGGATCGCGCGCCTCCTTCACTTCAGAACGGTGTGCCATAAGCTCCGGCAGCCCGCTCAAACTGACCAATAACAAAGCTCCTCACTGTAAGGAGCCTTGTTATTGGTTGTTTCAGGCGATGCTGCTGCTGCCTGTGCCGTTCACAGCGCTGATGAATGGCAGGGAAAAGTCTAAGCCTTAGACTTTTTCCAGGGAGTAAAATGGCCTGAACAAGCGTCTATGACACTTGTACGGGCGTTATTGCGACCTCTGTACATACATATGTTTTATCATTTTCAGTTGCGATATCATGACATAAGCGTGCTTGTAGACAATAACAGTGGGATGACAATGACAGCAAGATTTGGTTTCGCTACTGGCCACAGCTTTGGTACTTACGTGTGCACATTGTCAAGAATTTGATTGGCCATTAGGGTCCATTAACAAGTCCGTATGTGTTTTGCGGATCCGCAAAACACGGACACCGGCAATGTGCTTTCAAAATTTTGCGGACCACACATTGCCTGCACTCTCAAAGAAAATGCCTTTTCTTGTCCGCAATTGCGGACAAGAATAGGACATGTTCTATTTTTTTGCGGAACGGAAGTGCGGATGCGGAAGTGCGGATCCGCAAATGCGGACAGCACATTCCAGCCCCATTGAAAATGAATGGGTCCGCACCTGTTCCGCAAAATTGCGGAACGGACGCGCACCCATTTTGCGGACGTGTGAATGGACCCTTAGCCAAGCCTCTTCTTGGCATCAGGGTGTTCAGTATTCAAGCCTCATTCTAGCGCCATCACCATGTGATATATACCCCACATGATCTTATTCAATCTCACATTTGACGAAGTTGCAGGAGTGGCGATACGTGTGGGTCTTTGTCCCCGCCACAGCAATTGGGTATGCGAGACTTTCACTTCACCTTTATTATTTTTATTATTATTATTTTGAGAAACACACGGTGTTGAGACATTTTAAGGAGTGTCACAACAAAGACCCTAGTGTATTAACGTTCGTGGCAATAGAGAGGATTAAACCACATTGGAGGGGCGGGAGCCATATCGCAAGAATGTCTGGTGCTGAAGCAAGAAGAATTTTTGAATTCAATACATTGTTGCCATTCGGTTTAAACTCCAACAGGGAGCTGTTTGGGTTTCTTTGAGGAAGTACTTGTACTCCGGCTGTTCTATAACAGCACCTCGCTCTCCCCTTGGCTCTGGGCCTAAGATACAGTATATCTCCCTCAAATATTTGTAACTATTTTCAAACCATCTGCCATAGCAATACGACCCTTATTGGGATCCAGTTGAATTATTATTTTTTATATTTTCATACGTTTATATCCCTATATATGTGTTATTCTATATGGTAGGGTACAATATGAATACAAATTTAGGAGAAGAGATGGAATATATGAAGAAACATACACTTTCTTCTAACTTTTATTTACTTTCCTTAACTTTTTTTGCTTCTGAATATGAATGAATCTATGTAATAAAGGATGAAGCAAAGGTATGAAATAAAACGCATTAAAATGTGGGGGGAAAAACGCATATAAACCGCATGTAAACCGCTAAGGTCCAAAATATTGAGAACATGGCCTTTTTTAAAAATGTGTAAGGATTTGTTGATATATGGTCATAGGAGTTATCATTGATATATGGTGAAGAAATATACAAAGACTACAATAAAAGCAGGAATATAATTATGAGGATAGCTGGATATAAAAGGATTCCATATACGGGCTTTACTTTGAACCTAATCTCCGTTGTAATTTGATTCAGCCCTATAACCAGTCCCCAACACTATAAAAAAGGCGGTATCGGCATATTTATAAACATAAGCCACTGAAGAAGGAGCTTGTGCCCCAAAAACGCGTATGGCAATATTTCTATATAAAACTTTATGGTCCAGACCTTAGGTATATAAAGCAACACTCGTCTTGGAGCAAACTCACCATTGCTTGGAGAAGCAGCGCGCTACAATTGAATATCAATCATTGCTTGTGGTTCCGCAATTCAGAAGTGTGCCACCACCATAGAGATCTACATAAGGTAGTAGGTACCAAAAGCACCCAACGGTATTAAGAGAGGAGGCGGGGTAAGTGCAAACCCCGTACCCTCAGGACTGACGAGCTGCGCTCCAAGTAAGTGACTGTTATTGAAAACAGCACTAACGATACTTACTAAAAAAGTTGGCGATACAGTTCTATCTTTGCTGTGTAGTTTCACCGTTGCTGTGCAGTCATTGCAATAGAATATAATACCTGGCACGCTGGTAATGATGAACTTTTCTCTGGCCCTATAAGGCTACTTTCACAGCGTTAAAGTTTCCCGGTATTGAGTTCCGTCATAGGGGCTTAATACCGGGAAAAAACGCATCAGTTTTATCCCAATGCATTCTGAACGGAAAGCAATCCGTTCAGTATGTATCAGGATGTCTTCCATTTCGTCCCTTTTACAGTATTTTCTCCAGGCAAAATTATGGAACACTTGCTGGAATGCAGGATCCGGTATTAATTTCCATTGAAATGTATTAATACCGAATCCGGTACCAAGTATTCAGGAAATTGCCGCATTGACGGATCCGGCTTTCTGGTCTGCGCATGCACAGACCTTCAAAAATTTGTATCAGTTTTTCCAGATGACATGGAAGAGACGGATCCGGTATTTCAATGCATTTGTCAGACGGATCCGCATCCGGATCCGGAAACAAATGATCTCCGAATGATTTTCAGATCCGGCAGGCAGTTCCGGCAACAGAACTACCTGCCAGATTCTTCTAACGCTAGTGTGAAAGTACCCCAAGTCAGATAAGACACGTGCGCCTAGGGTTGGGCAATAAACCGGTATTAACGATATACTGCGGTATTAAGAAACAGCTATATGGCAATATCGCCATTTCTTAATTACCGCTGTATTTTAGTGATGTCATAGGGGCAGACACATGTCACAGTGCTGAATGCCTCTAAAACGTCCGGCGCGCATTACAGCCGACACAATGGAGAAGGAGAGAGTCCCTCCCTACTGTGATCCGGCTGCCGCTGCACCACCAGTGAGAAGGTAATAGTGAGGAGGAGGGGAGGGGCTGTGGCCACTGCGCCACCAATGAGAATTACCCTCAATACAAATATAGACTGCCTGTCTCAATGACGGGAAGTGGCGATCCCACGAACTGAGGCAATTTACCCCTCAAATGTGGCACCTGAGGGGTTAATTGGCACGGTTCGGTGGGATCCCTGTCATTGAGTGCCGGCTGTGTAATATATTTGTATTATGGGGTTAATAATAATTACATTCATTGGTGGCGCAGAGCGCCCCCCATAGCCCAGTATTACAAATTATAATCATTGGTGGTCCCCTCCCCTCTTCATTGGTGGTACAGTGGTAGCTTCTGATCGGAGCCCCAGCTGTGAAATCTCTGGGCTCCGATCGGTTACCATGACAGCCAGGACGCTACTGAAGCCATCCATGGCTTCCATGGTAATCTATCTGCTGCCGTGTGCACAAAGCACAGGGCAGCAGGGACAATGTGAGATCCTATGCACCCTAATAGATCTCTATTAAGGTGTATAGGACAAGGGATGAAAAGATCCCAGATCTAGCCCTATAAGGGGGCTAATAGTTATTAAATATAAAGTAAAAAAAACATTTTAAATCACCCCCTTTCCCAATTTACATAAAAAATATATATAAACAATAAAAAACTAGGTATCGCCACGTCCGAAAAAGTCCAAACTATCAAAGTATTGAAAAATATCTCTTATGTGGTGAACACCGTAACATAATTTTTTTTTTTTTTAAAACACACGATTCTTCATTTTTGTCGTCTCCTTCTCCCCTAAAAAATAGGATACAACTGTTCTATTATGGGCGGCACATTCCATAAATTGTGGAATGCACACTTTATTTTAGCATTTCATTTTTCTTTTGCGTGGTATGAAGTATTGCATTACTTTTCTATGGGACCGATATTTAATCAAAATTTTGGTATTGTGACAACCCTAGTCACGGGGGTATAAGTCCTTTAGGTCACAAAGAAATGGCATCTAGTGACTGTAAACCCCCAGAGCCAGGAGACCGGCGCTGGATAATAGTCG